>NC_057814.1:220665763-220678980 GCF_018294505.1 Triticum aestivum | reverse complement strand
GCCGCGTCGCCGCCCCGCCGCCGCGATCGAGGACGACGCCGCCGCCCGCGCCGTCCATCTCCTCCCTCCGGCCGCTCCTCCTCCTTCCTCTCCAACGTCGCCGGCCGCCGTCCCCTCCCCGTCCTCAACTCCGGCCAGCTCCATCGCCGGCGACCTCGGCCCGATCGGATCTGAGATTCCCGAAGGGTTGACTTTTCCTTCTCCTCTCCCCGAAATATTCCCAAGTCTTTTATTTTGACATTACATGCCCATGTTCATAGCATCATAACTCTCTGCATATAGCTCCGTTTTGCGCGTGTAATATATCGAAATGTTCGTCTCGTGATTCTCTACATTTTGTTCCATTGCACCATGTTTATTTGTGTCCACCTTGATGCCCAAATCGCTGGTGCAAGAGTGCTACTTGCTGTTATCTGCTGTTACTTAGCAGAACTTGGAGAATTGTTGTTTTTGTTGCATTTAATCTATGCATCTTATGAGCATGAGATCTACATGTGTCTTGTTCTATGCCATGCCATCTTTACAGAGGTGTATGCCATGTATTTTTGTGATCTCTGTGGTGACTAGCACAAGCATGCAAACTAGGCTCCGTAATGTTTCTGATTTCAGGGACTTAGTAGTTTTTCTGGCAGATCCATGCTTATTTTGGAGATGTTCAGTAAGGATGTTTTGTAGATATTATTGTAATTGATCCATTCCTGCCCTTGGTTGCAATAATGGAGTGCCATAGCATGACTCAATCTTGCTCCACTTTTGCTATAAAATATTTCTGGCAGATTGTTTACGTGTTATTCAATTTTGCCAAGCTTGTTGTAGTTGTTTCATACATGTTATGTACTTGATCTTGCCATGGATATCTTCATAAACATGCCATCTTGCTGTAAGTATTCTTGTTTTTTCATGCATTTCTTTGTGGTGAGTGCATCAAGCTCACCAAGATGCCTTCATATTATTGTTTCTGCCATGCTCTGTTTTCTGCCAAGTCTGGAACCTGTTAACGAAACCTGCTATGTTTACATGGTTGCCATCATATCTTCTGTTCCTTTTTGGCTTATGGTCAGTAAGGTATTTTTGTCATATGCATTTAGTAGATCAATTTCATGCCTTGTTTTGCCATGTTAAGTTCCTGTAGCATGTTAGTTTCATGCTCTGAACATTGCTACCTGATGCTGTTTCTGCCATGTCCAGTAATTTCTCCAAGTCTGTGAACCTGTTATCTTTTGCACTTTTGCAATGCTTGTTTGAGCTTGTTATGTTGTGATCTAGCCGTAGCTCAGTGTTCATCTTTTGTCCAGAATCTCCTGTACATTACTGTCATATGCTTTGTTGCTATGTTGGAGAGTTGTAGCTTTGTTACTTGTTGCATTCTAAGTGCTATCATGCTGTTAATCGCAGATTCGTGTCATTCTTGTTTTGCTTGCCATTTGCAAACCGTGCATCCGTTTCCGGTGATCTCTATATCGATTTCGACCGAAATCATCTCATCTTTCCAGTGGCATGCTTGGTTTACCAAGTTACTACCTTGTTCATCATTTTCCCTCCGGAGCACGCATATGCATCGCATATCATATCTTGCATATCATTCATGTTTTTGCATCATGTTGCTTGTGCATTTCTCGTGGTTGATTGTGGTTCCATTTGCTTGTGTTATTGTTTGGGTAGAGCCGGGAGATGAGTTCGTGAACGAGGAACCTGTTGAGTACGCTTACGAGGATCAAGCTTTCGACAACTCTGAGAACCTTGCAGGCAAGATGACCATACCCTCGAAATCACTTCTATCTATGCTTTGCTAGTTGTTCGCTCTATTGCCATGCTTCGCTACCTACCACTTGCTATATCATGCCTCCCATATTGCCATGTCAGCCTCTAACCATCCTTTCCTAGCAAACCGTTGTTTGGCTAAGTTACTAGTTGCAGGTGAAGTTGAAGTTGGTTCCATGTTGGAACATGGATATGTTGGGATATCACAATATCTCTTATTATATTAATGCATCTATATATTTGGTAAAGGGTGGAAGGCTCGGCCTTATGCCTGGTGTTTTGTTCCACTCTTGCCGCCCTAGTTTCCGTCATACCGGTATTATGTTCCTTGAGTTTGCGTTCCTTACACGGTTGGGTGATTTATGGAACCCCCTTGACAGTTCGCCTTGAATAAAACTCCTCCAGCAAGGCCCAACCTTGGTTTTACCATTTGCCACCTAAGCCTTTTTCCCCCGGGTTTTTGCGAGCCCGAGGGTCATCTTTATTTTAACCCCCCCCGGGCCAGTGCTCCTTTGAGTGTTGGTCCGAACCGAGCAGCCTGCGGGGCCACCACGGGGAAACTCGAGGACTGGTTTTACTCGTAGCTTGACTTATCCGGTGTGCCCTGAGAACGAGATATGTTCAGCTCCTATCGGGATTTGTCGGTGCATCGGGCGACTTTGCTGGTCTTGTTTTACCATTGTCGAAATGTCTTGTAAACCGGGATTCCGAGACTGATCGGGTCTTTCCGGGAGAAGGTTTATCCTTTGTTGACCGTGAGAGCTTATGATGGGCTAAGTTGGGACACCCCTGCAGGGTATTATCTTTCGAGAGCCGCGCCCGCGGTTATGAGGCAGATGGGAATTTGTTTATGTCCGGTTGTAGAGAACTTGTCACTTGACTTAATTAAAATACATCAACTGCGTGTGTAGCCGTGATGGTCTCTTCTCGGCGGAGTCCAGGAACACGGTTTGAGTTATGCATGACGTAAGTAGGAGTTCAGGATCACTTCTTGGTCATTACCAGATGACGACCGTTCCGTTGCTTCTCTTCTCGCTCTCTTTTGCGTATGTTAGCCACTATATATGCTTAGTGCCTGCTGCAGCTCCACCTCATTACACCATCCTTTCCTATAAGCTTAAATAGTCTTGATCTCGCGGGTGTGAGATTGCTGAGTCCCCGTGACTCACAGATTCTACTAAAACAGTTGCAGGTGCCGACGATGTCATTGCAGATGATGGGATTGACCTCAAGTGGGAGTTCGACGAGGAACGTGGTCGTTACTATGTGTCTTTTCCTGATGATCAGTAGTGGAGCCCAGTTCGGACGATCGGGGATCTAGCATTTGGGGTTATCTTATTTTCATTTGGATTTTGACCGTAGCCGATCTATGTGTGTATTTTGGATGATGTATGAATTATATTTATGTATTGTGTGAAGTCGCGATTGTAAGCCAACTCTCGTTATCCCATTCTTGTTCATTACATGGGATTGTGTGAAGATGACCCTTCTTGCGACAAAACCACAATGCGGTTATGCCTCTAAGTCGTGCCTCGACACGTGGGAGATATAGCCGCATCGTGGGCGTAACAAGTTGGTAATCAGAGCCATCCCCGACTTAGGAGGCCCCTGCTTGATCTAATCGCTGGCGTTGTTGAGTCTAGAACAAAAATGTTTTGAGTCTTAGGATTATATATATCGGAGAGTAGGATTCTTTTTACTCCTCAGTCCCTTCGTCGCTCTGGTGAGGTCCCCTGACATAGAAGTTTTGACTCTTCTCTCCTCAAATTTCACCAAAAACATTTTTAGGATCACGCGGGTATCTTGGAATCGTTCCGATGGTTTTGTGACGAGAACATTGTTCTTGGTGCCTCCTGACATTTAGGGGTTGTGGCAGTGTCCCGGGGAGTTGAGCTCCGAGGTGTTGTCGTCACAATTTTATCGTTGTAGTTCTGGAATACCTGAGTTTCGCCGACATCGAAATCTCTTTTATGCAGTTGTTGGTGAGTTCACCTCGACGCCACCCAGTACTGGGGCGGGAGTTCGGGAGTATTGCCATAACTCGTATAACCGATGCTTTTCGAAGGTTGAGGTACACGATTTCCGAAGGTTTCTTGGTTATGTGTTGACGGATGGATACAGCTGGATCTAGGGATTGCTAGTTTGGGTGATATATTTTGTGTCCCCTGTATCCCCAACACCAGATTGCATAACCAGAAAGTTTCGGCAGTTTATAAGTGGGAATTCTAGTAGCTCTTAGGATATCTTGCCACAGACGCATGATATGAGATTGGGGTTCGACGTCTAGTGGTCCGCCTTTCCACGGTTGGTTTTATAGTGGTCTCGTAGTGTCTTAAAGAGTCCTTGGCTATGCCGACTCGGGGACGCTTCGTATGTCATGTGCACAGCCTTGTACATGATGGTGCTGTACGATCGAGCCCGTGTGGGCCCCACCATGAAAACTTCGGACGAAATCTCTATCATATGTTTGTTCCGGCTTATTCTGCAAGCCAATACTTTGTTTTGTTTTGAATTGTGGTATTCGAGTTGCTTCGAAGTTAAATGTTGATTCCATACCTTTTTCTAAGTGGCTTCTCAACTTAATGGAAGTGTGAGGATTTACTATGGAATTCATTCGTTCATCCTCGTTCGAATGTTTATTGTGAAGACTATATGTTGCAATTTCTATCCGTTGATTCTACTTGTCTATTTGTCTATCAAGATGCTAACGGATGTCACCCTCTTCAGGATGGCTCCGCCAACGCGTCAGAATCCGGATCGCAATGAAGGGAGTCAAGCGAACCCTCCGCCACCACCTCCGCCTCCGGAGGCATGGCAAGCTATCATGGCAGCCACCAACGCCAATGCTCAGATGATTCTGCAACTCTTGCAAGAACGCACCCAAGGGCAAGGCAATCAAGGAAATCAAGGTCAAGGCAACAATCAGCCTCACTTCGCTACCCTCAACCAGTTTCTCGCAAATCAGGCCAAGTCTTTCAGCTACTGTGCCGAGGTCACGGATGCCGATGATTGGCTCGTGGACATCAACAAGCATTTTGAATGTAGCAATGTCAGGCCTGAGGACTATGTCAAGTTCACTTCTTTTCAGCTCAAGGACCAAGCTGCTGATTGGTATCAACAATACAAAGATTCCAGAGGAGGTCGTGTGATCACTTGGACTGACTTCTGTCGGGACTTCAAAGCGCACCACATTCCACAAAGTGTTGTTGAGAGCAAGCGTGAGGAGTTCCGCAATCTCAAGCAAGGCAACATGTTTGTGTATCAATTCAACATCCAGTTTCAGAAACTTGCTCGCTTGGCTAAACAAGATGTTCCTGATGAAAAGAGCATGATCTATCACTTCAGAGGTGGCCTTAGAGAGAATCTGCAGTTAGCTCTCGTTCTTGTTGAGCCTACTCAGTTTGATCAATTCTACAATATGGCACTGAAGCAAGAGGCTGCTCACCTCAAGTGTGAGGCTTCTAAGAAGAGAGTCAGAGACACAGTTCAGTCTTCTTCTTCCTCACTTGTGGCAGCTAAGCAACAGAAGTTCTGGTTGCCTCCTCCTCCTCCGTTTCGTCAGCCTTATCAGCAGAAGAACAAAGGTGGCCATGGATCTTCCCACTCTTCCAACTCTGGCTATCAGAACAAGTCTCAGAATCAAGCTCCAAAGTAGAATGCTCCTTATCATCGTCCACTCTCAGAGGTGACTTGCAACAAGTGTCAGCAGAAAGGTCACTATGCTAACAAATGCTTCAACCAAAGGCGACTTCCGCCTCCTCCTCCTGTGAGATCTTCCAGCAATGCAGTGGTCAAGCATAATCCCAAGTCTGCAAAGGTGAACATGATGAATGCAGCTCAAGCGGAGGAATCTACTGATGTGATAATGGGTAATCTCTCAGTTAATGATATTCCTGCAAAAGTTCTTTTTGATACCGGTGCTTCCCTTTGTTTCATGTCAAGACCGTTTTTTGCCAAGCATGAATTCACTTGTTCACATCTGGGTAAACCCATGGATGTCGTTTCTCCGGGTAAACGTTTGAGTTCTAGTTTGGTGGTTCTGGATGTTTCTATCAAGATGGGGAACTATAAATTTATGTCTTCTCCTATTATTCTTGGTGACTCGGATATTGATCTTATTCTCGGGATGGACTGGCTTTCTAAGCACAAGGCTCAACTTGATTGTGCTACCAGGGAAATTCAATTGACACACTCTTCTGAGGATGTTATCATCTATGCCGCTCGTGATGAAACCATTCGGTTGTTTTCTCTCAATGAGAAGGGCGAATTGAATGCCATCTCTCAGATTCCAGTCGTTTGTGAGTACCAAGATGTCTTTCCAGAAGAGCTTCCGGGTATGCCTCCTCACCGGCCAGTGGAGTTCGTTATCGATCTTGAGCCGGGCACTGAACCCGTTTGCAAGCGTCCATACAAGCTTGGACCCAAGGAGCTGAAGGAATTGAAGAAACAGCTCAATGAACAAGAGCGTCTGGGTTTGATCAGACCGAGTTCATCTCCATGGGGTTGTGGTGTTCTTTTTGTCGAGAAGGAGGATGGCACGGACCGACTTTGTGTCGACTACCATCCATTGAACAAGAAGACAATCAAGAACAAGTATCCACTTCCCAACATCAATGAGCTATTCGAGCAACTCAAAGGTGCTAAAGTATTCTCCAAGCTTGACCTTTGTATGGGTTATCATCATATTCGCATTCGTGAAGAAGATATTCCCAAGACAGCATTCAGAACAAGCTTTGGTTCTTATGAATATACTGTCATGTCTTTCGGCCTTGTCAATGCTCCTCCAACATTCTCTCGGATGATGAATTTCATCTTCAACCCCTATACCAATGAATTCGTCCTGGTGTATCTCGATGATATATTGGTCTTCTCCAAGAATAAGAAGGATCATGCCAAACATTTGCGATTGGTGCTCGACAAGCTCAGAGAGTATCAATTTTATGCGAAGTTTTCCAAATGTGAGTTTTGGCTTGATGAAGTTCTTTACCTTGGTCACATCATCTCTGCCAAGGGCATCGCTGTTAATCCCGAGAAGGTGTCCGCAATTGTGAATTGGGAACCTCCTCAGAATGTCAAGCAGCTTCGCAGTTTTCTTGGTCTTGCAAGCTATTGCCGAAGATTCGTTGAGAATTTCTCCAAGATTGCAAAGCCTCTTTCCAACCTCCTCCAGAAGCATGTGAAGTATGTCTGGTCTCCTGAGTGTGACGTTGCTTTCAACACTCTCAAAGAGAAACTTGTCACAGCTCCTGTCTTAACTCCTCCTGATGAATCCAAGCCATTTGAAGTTTTCTGTGATGCTTCTCTCCAAGGTCTCGGTGCTGTGTTAATGCAAGAGAAGAAAGTTGTGGCCTATACCTCTCGTCAGTTGAAGCCCAATGAGAAGAACTACGCCACTCACGATCTTGAGTTGGCGGCAGTTGTCCATGCATTAATAACGTGGAGACATCTCTTAGTGGGAAGACAAGTGGACATATTCACCGATCACAAGAGTCTCAAGTACATCTTCACTCAGCCCAACCTCAACCTCAGGCAGACTCGATGGGTCGAAACGATTCAAGAGTACAATCCGAGTATTGAATATACTCCAAGCAAGGCCAATGTCATTGCAGATGCTTTAAGCAGGAAGGCTTATTGCAACAGCTTAATTCTCAAGCCATTCCAACCGGATCTTTGTGAAGCTTTCCGCAAGCTGAATCTTCAAGTTGTTCCTCAAGGCTTTCTTGCCAACCTCATAGTCTCTCCTACTTTGGAAGATCAAATTCTTGAGGCACAACTTCTTGATGCCATGGTGAAGAAGGTGAAACGTGGTATCGACAAGGGTCTTCCCAAATACAAGTGCTATCGCATTGATGACAGAGACACTTTGTTCTTCGAGGACCTGATTGTGGTTCCTAAAGGTGATCTAAGGAAAGTCATTATGAACGAGGCACACAATTCTCTCCTTTCCATTCATCCTGGAAGTACGAAGATGTACCATGACCTCAAGCAGTCGTATTTGTGGACTCGAATGAAGCGAGAAATTGCTCAATTCGTGAATGATTGTGATGTCTGTCGAAGAGTGAAAGCAGAACACCAACGACCAGCTGGTCTCCTTCAACCTCTTGCTATCCCAGAATGGAAGTTTGATCATATCGAAATGGACTTCGTGACTGGATTTCCAAAGTCCAAGCGCGGAAATGATGCTATCTTCGTTGTCATCGACAAGCTTTCTAAAGTGGCTCATTTCCTTCCAATCAAAGACTCTATCACAGCAGCTCAGTTGGCAGAGCTATACACCTCCAGGATTGTCTCCTTGCACGACATTCCACAATTGATATCTTCAGATCGTGGAAGCATCTTCACCTCTAAGTTCTGGGACTCCTTCCAGAAGGCCATGGGCACAAACATTCGTTTCAGCACAGCTTTCCATCCTCAAACTAGTGGCCAAGTCGAGCGAGTCAATCAAATTCTTGAAGATATGCTCAGGGCTTGTGTCATTTCCTTTGGCATGAAATGGGAAGATTGTCTTCCATATGCCGAATTCTCCTGCAACAACAGCTTCCAAGCGAGTTCGGGCAAGGCCCCATTCGAGATTCTTTATGGCAGAAAGTGCCGTACTCCTCTCAATTGGTCAGAGACTGGTGAAAGCCAACTTCTTGGCAATGACTTAATCACTGAAGCTGAAGAAATGTGTAAAGTCATCCGTGATAATCTCAAAGCCACGCAATCGCGCCAGAAGAGTTACTATGATAGTAAGCACCGTGATGTGGCTTTCGAGATCGGAGACCATGTCTACCTCCGCGTCTCTCCATTGAAAGGCACTCGTCTCTTCGGTATCAAAGGGAAGCTTGCCCCTAGATACGTGGGTCCTTTCAAGATCATTGGCAAAAGAGGCGACCTCGCCTATCAACTTGAGCTTCCTTCCAACTTCGCGAACGTGCATGATGTGTTCCATGTGTCACAGCTCCGCAAGTGCTTCAAGACGCATGAGCGCACTATCAACTTCGAAGAGATTGACCTCCAAGAAGATCTGTCTTATCATGAGCACCCCGTTGCTACTCTTGAAGAAACTGAGCGCAAGACTCGTAACAAGTCAATCAAATTCCTGAAAGTGAAGTGGTCGCATCATTCCGACCGAGAAGCCACCTGGGAATGCGAGGACCACCTCCGTTCCGAATATCAAGAGTTCTTTCAGTCCTAGATCTCGGGACGAGATCCTCTCATAGTGGTGGAGTGTTGTAACACCCCGGATGTAACTTTCCATATTTGTAACTCCAACTCTTGCCATTTACGACTATGTGTTATGATATTCCCTTCGTGGTCGGGTTTTGTCTTTCGTTTTGCATTTTGTTTTTGTCATGCATCTCATATCATGTCATCATGTCCATTGCATTTGCATACGTGTTCGTCTCATGCATCCGAGCATTTTCCCCGTTGTCCGTTTTGCAATCCGGCGCTCCCATCTCCTCCGGCGCACCCCTCTTGTTTTCTTTTCGTGAGCGGGTGTTGAATGTTCTCGAAATGGACCGAGGCTTGTCAAGTGACCTTGGTATACCACCGGTAGACCACCGGTCAAGTTTCGTTCCATCTGGAGGTCGTTTGGTACTCCAACGGTTAACCGAGTAACCGCAAAGTCCGTTTGTGTGTTGCAGCAAAACCCCTCTCTAAACAGCCCAAAACCCACCAAACTCTCCTCCATGCTCTAGGTCGTTCGATCACGATCGTGTGGGCGAAAACCGCACCTCATTTGGAGTCTCCTAGCTCCCTCTACCTATAAATATGTGCTCCCCCCCGGATTTTTCGCGCAGTCCAACCCTAGCCCCGCTCCCTCTCCGTCGCCGGACACGTCCGGTCCGCGCCGGACAAATCCCCGCCGCCGCCCGCGCCCAATCGGGACGCGCCACATCATCGCCTCCGGCCTCCCGCACCGCCGGCCCGCCTGGGCCCGAGGCTGGCCCCCGCGGCCCATCGTCTCCCGCCGCCGCCTCGACCCGGCCGCTGGACCTCGCCGGCCTTCGCCGCGTCGCCACCCCGCCGCCGCGCCCGAGGACGACGCCGCCGCCCGCGCCGTCCATCTCCTCCCTCCGGCCGCTCCTCCTCCTTCCTCTCCAACGTCGCCGGCCGCCGTCCCCTCCCCGTCCTCAACTCCGGCCAGCTCCATCGCCGGCGACCTCCGCCCGATGGGATCTGAGATTCCCGAAGGGTTGACTTTTCCTTCTCCTCTCCCCGAAATATTCCCAAGTCTTTTATTTTGACATTACATGCCCATGTTCATAGCATCATAACTCTCTGCATATAGCTCCGTTTCGCGCGTGTAATATATCGAAATATTCGTCTCGTCATGCTCTACATTTTGTTCCATTGCACCATGTTCATTTGAGTCCACCTGGATGCCCAAATCTCTAGTGCAAGAGTGCTACTTACTGTTATCTGCTGTTACTTAGCAGAACTTGGAGATTTGTTATTTTTGTTGCATTTAATCTGTGCATCTTATGAGCATGAGCTCTACATGTGTCTTGTTTTATGCCATGCCATCTTTACAGAGGTGTATGCCACGTATTTTGGTGATCTCTGTGGTGACTAGCACAAGCATGCAAACTAGGCTCCGTAATGTTTCTGATTTCAGAGACTTAGTAGTTTTTCTGGCAGATTGTTTACGTGTTATTCAATTTTGCCAAGCTTGTTGTAGTTGTTGTAATTACACGTAAACAATATTTGCTATACAATATTTCTGGCAGATTGTTTACGTGTTATTCAATTTTGCCAAGCTTGTTGTAGTTGTTTCATACATGCTATGTACTTGCTCTTGCCATGGATAGTTTCATAAACATGCCATCTTGCTGTAGGTATGCTTGTTTTGTCATGCATTTCTTTGTGGTGAGTGCATCAAGCTCACCAAGATGCCTTCATATTATTGTTTCTGCCATGCTCTGTTTTCTGCCAAGTCTGAAACCTATTAATGAAACTTGCTATGTCTACATGGTTGCCATCATATCTTCTGGTCCTTTTTCGCTTATGGTCAGTACGGGATTTTTGTCATATGCATTTAGTAGAACACTTCCTTGCCTTGTTTTGCCATGTTAAGTTCCTGTAGCATGTTGATTTCGTGCTCTGAACATTGCTACCTGATGCTGTTTCTGCCATGTCCTGTAATTTCTCTAAGTCTGTGAACCTGTTATGTTTTGCACTTTTGCCATGCTTGTTTGAGCTTGTTATGTTGTGATCTAGCCATAGCTCAGTGTTCATCTTTTGTCAAGCATCTCCTGTAGATTACTGTCATATTCTTTGTTGCTATGTTGGAGTGCTGTAGCTTTGTTACTTGTTGCATTCTAAGTGCTATCATGCTGTTAATCGCAGATTCGTGTCATTCTTGTTTTGCTTGCCATTTGCAAACCGTGCATCCGTTTCCGGTGATCTTTATATCGATTTCGACCGAAATCATCTCATCTTTCCAGTGGTATGCTTGGTTTGCCAAGTTACTACCTTGTTCATCATTTTCCTTCCGGAGCACGCATATGCATCGCATATCATATCTTGCATATCATTCATGTTTTTGCATCATGTTACTTGTGCATTTCTCGTGGTTGATTGTGGTTCCGTTTGCTTGTGTTCTTGTTTGGGTAGAGCCGGGACACGAGTTCATGAACAAGGAACCTGTTGAGTACGCTTACGAGGATCAAGCTTTCGACAACTCTGAGAACCTTGCAGGCAAGATGACCATACCCTCGAAATCACTTCTATCTATGCTTTGCTAGTTGTTCGCTCTATTGCCATGCTTCGCTACCTACCACTTGCTATATCATGCCTCCCATATTGCCATGTCAGCCTCTAACCATCCTTTCCTAGCAAACCGTTGTTTGGCTAAGTTACTAGTTGCAGGTGAAGTTGAAGTTGGTTCCATGTTGGAACATGGATATGTTGGGATATCACAATATCTCTTATTATATTAATGCATCTATATATTTGGTAAAGGGTGGAAGGCTCGGCCTTATGCCTGGTGTTTTGTTCCACTCTTGCCGCCCTAGTTTCCGTCATACCGGTATTATGTTCCTTGAGTTTGCGTTCCTTACACGGTTGGGTGATTTATGGGACCCCCTTGACAGTTCGCCTTGAATAAAACTCCTCCAGCAAGGCCCAACCTTGGTTTTACCATTTGCCACCTAAGCCTTTTTCCCCCGGGTTTTCGCGAGCCCGAGGGTCATCTTTATTTTAACCCCCCCGGGCCAGTGCTCCTTTGAGTGTTGGTCCGAACCGAGCAGCCTGCGGGGCCACCACGGGGAAACTCGAGGACTGGTTTTACTCGTAGCTTGACTTATCCGGGTGCCCTGAGAACGAGATATGTGCAGCTCCTATCGGGATTTGTCGGCGCATCGGGCGACTTTGCTGGTCTTGTTTTACCATTGTCGAAATGTCTTGTAAACCGGGATTCCGAGACTGATCGGGTCTTTCCGGGAGAAGGTTTATCCTTCGTTGACCGTGAGAGCTTATGATGGGCTAAGTTGGGACACCCCTGCAGGGTATTATCTTTCGAAAGCCGTGCCCGCGGTTATGAGGCAGATGGGAATTTGTTTATGTCCGGTTGTAGAGAACTTGTCACTTGACTTAATTAAAATACATCAACTGCCTGTGTAGCCGTGATGGTCTCTTCTCGGCGGAGTCCGGGAAGTGAACACGGTTTGAGTTATGCATGACGTAAGTAGGAGTTCAGGATCACTTCTTGGTCATTACTAGATGACGACCGTTCCGTTGCTTCTCTTCTCGCTCTCTTTTGCATATGTTAGCCACTATATATGCTTAGTGCCTGCTACAGCTCCACCTCATTACACCATCCTTTCCTATAAGCTTAAATAGTCTTGATCTCGCGGGTGTGAGATTGCTGAGTCCCCGTGACTCACAGATTCTACCAAAACAGTTGCAGGTGCCGACGATATCATTGCAGATGATGGGATCGACCTCAAGTGGGATTTCAACGAGGAACGTGGTCGTTACTATGTGTCTTTTCCTGATGATCAGTAGTGGAGCCCAGTTGGGACGATCGGGGATCTAGCATTTGGGGTTATCTTATTTTCATTTGGATTTTGACCGTAGTCGGTCTATGTGTGTATTTTGGATGATGTATGAATTATATTTATGTATTGTGTGAAGTGGCGATTGTAAGCCAACTCTCGTTATCCCATTCTTGTTCATTACATGGGATTGTGTGAAGATGACCCTTCTTGCGACAAAACCACAATGCGGTTATGCCTCTAAGTCGTGCCTCGACACGTGGGAGATATAGCCGCATCGTGGGCGTTACAGCATGCATTCATAGCTTAGCTAGGATTCCCTTTGTGCCGACACGAGGGAGGGGGGCTGCTAGCTACTTCGCACTTTGCTAGGTGAACCTCGGTTGGGGGGGCATGCATTCATAGCTTAGGAATCCCTTCGTGCCAACACGAGGGAGGGGGGCTGCTAGCTCTACTTCACACTTTGCTAGG